>NC_069504.1:582226101-582261440 GCF_027579735.1 Bombina bombina
CTTCACCAGAATTAGGAGAACAACTGCGTAGCAGAATGCGAAGCAGAGACCTTACCATCTGAATCTTAAATATCCTCTTGCATTTTCCCTGTAGACAAGGAAAAAAACATTCAAGCTGCAGATACTGCAGAGTGCACCTGAGCTGAAATCTGTAGGCAAAAGCACTCCTCCAGAAGATTGAGAGGAACCGCAGAGCACTGCATGCGATGCCATAGAGGCTTGGGATGTTAAAGGAGAAAACTGTGGCAATGCCTGAACAGTATTATCCTGGGGGACATGAGGTTCAAATCGTCCTTAGAGATAAGAGGCTCAAACAAGAATATCTTAAATTTGGAAAGATTCATTCTAAATGAGAAGGTCATAAAATAAACAAAATGGACCTGAAGAGCCTGTTAATAAACATTTGTTTTTAAGGTACAGAAACCTGAACAAATGCCACAAAAATTACAAGTGAAATGTTTCAAATAAAAAGTACTATCACTTTAAGAACATAACACTCACTTAAGGGAAAACCACACTACTAGCTTGGAATAACCTCCCAATCCAGGATGACTTCCCCCTATGTGCAGAGGTACAAACTCTATAGAACAAACCTATTCTATGGCATACACAGCAAGGTATAAAGGAAAAACATAATTTATGTAAGAATCTGATAAATTAATTTCTTTCATATTGGCAAGAGTCCATGAGCTAGTGACGTATGGGATATACAATCCTACCAGGAGGGGCAAAGTTTCCCAAACCGCAAAATGCCTATAAAATACACCCCTCACCACACCCACAATTCAGTTTAACGAATAGCCAAGTAGTGGGGTGATAAAGAAAGGAGTAAAAAGCATCAAAAATGGAATTTGAAAATAATTGTGCTTTATACAAAAAATCATAACCACCATAAAAAGGGTGGGTCTCATGGATTCTTGCCAATATGAAAGAAATTAATATATTAGGTAAGTTCTTACATAAATTATGTTTTCTTTCATGTAATTGGCAAGAGTCCATGAGCTAGTGACATATTGGTAATACCCAAGTTGTGGAACTCCACAAAAGAGTCACTACAGAGGGAGGGATAAAAAAAAAAAGCCATTTTCCGCTGAAAAAATTAATCCACAACCCAAAATATAAGTTATTCTCATAAATGAAAAGAAAAACTTAAAGATAAGTAGAGGAATCAAACTGAAACAGCTGCCTAAAGAACTTTTCTACCAAAAACTGCTTCCAAGGAAGCAAATACATCAAAACGGTAGAATTTGGTAAATGTATGCAAAGAAGACCAAGTTGCTGCTTTGCAAATCTGATCAACCGAAGCTTCATTTTGAAAAGCCCACGAAGTGGAGACTGATCTAGTAGAATGAGCTGTAATTCTCTGAGGCGGGGCCTGACCCGACACCAAAAAAGCCTGATGAATCAAAAGCTTTAAACAGGATGCCAAGGAAATGGCAGAAGTTTTCTGACCTTTCCTAGGACCAGAAAAGACAACAAATAGACTTCCTGAAATCTTTAGTAGCTTCAACATAATATTTCAAAGCTCTTACAACATCCAAAGAATGTAAGGATCTCTGCAAAGAATTATTAGGATTAGGACACAAAGAAGGAACAACAATTTCTCTATTAATGTTGTTAGAATTCACAACCTTGGGTAGCAATTTAAATGAAGCCCGCAAAACTGCCTTATCCTGTTGAAAAATCAGAAGAGGAGATTCACAAGAAAGAGCAGATAATTCAGAAACTCTTCTAGCAGAAGAGATGGCCAAAAGGAACAACACTTTCCAAGAAAGTAGTTTATTGTCCAAAGAATGCATAGGCTCAAACGGAGGAGCCTGTAAAGCCTTCAAAACCAAATTAAGGCTCCAAGGAGGAGAGATTGATTTAATGACAGGCTTGATATGGACCAAAGCCTGCACAAAACAGTGAATATCAGGAAGCTTAGCAATCATTCTGTGAAATAAAACAGAAAGAGCAGAGATTTGTCCCTTCAAGGAACTTGCAGACAAACCTTTATCCAAACCATCATGAAGAAACTGTAAAATTCTAGGAATTCTAAAAGAATGCCAGGAAAATTAATGAGAACACCATGAAATATAAGTCTTCCAAACTCTATAGTAAATCTTCCTAGAAACAGATTTACAAGCCTGTAACATAGTATTAATCACTGAGTCAGAGAAACCTCTATGACTAAGCACTAGGCGTTCAATTTCCATACCTTCAAATTTAATGATTTGAGATCCTGATGGAAAAACGGACCTTGAGACAGAAGGTCTGGCCTTAAAGGAAGTGGCCAAGGTTGGCAACTGGACATCCAAACAAGATCCGCATACCAAAACCTGTGAGGCCATGCTGGAGCTACCAGCAACACAAACAATTGTTCCATGATGATCTTGGAGATCACTCTTGGAAGAAGAACTAGAGGCGGGAAGATATAAGCAGGTTGGTAACACCAAGGAACTGCCACCGCATCCACTGCCTCCGTCTGAGGATCCCTGGACCTGGGAAGTTTCTTGTTTAAATGGGAAGCCATCAGATCTATTTCTGGAAGACCCCATATCTGAACAATTTGAGAAAACATCTGGATGGAGCGACCACTCCCCCGGATGTAAAGTTTGACGGCTGAGATAATCCGCTTCCCAATTGTCTACACCTGGGATATGAACCACAGAAATTAGTCAGGAGCTGGATTCCACCCAATAAAGTATCCAAGATACTTCTTTCATAGCTTGGGTAATGAGTCCCACCCTGATGATTGACATATGCCACAGTTGTGATATTGTCTGTCTGAAAACAAATGAATGGTTCTCTCTTCAACAGAGGCCACACCTGAAGAGCCCTAAAAATAGCACAGAGTTCTAAAATATTGATTGGTAACCTCGCCTCTTGAGATTTCCAAACCCCTTGTGCTGACAGAGATCACCAGACAGCTCCCCAACCTGAAAGACTTGCATGTGTTGTGATCACAGTCCAGGTTGAACAAACAAAAGAGGCTCCTTGAACTATACGATGGTGAGCTAACCACCAAGTCAGATAGAGTCGAACATTAGGATTTAAGGATATTAATTGTGATATCTTTGTATAATCCCTGCACCATTGATTCAGCATACAAAGCTGTAGAGGTCTCATATGAAAACAAGCAAAGGGGATCACATCCAATGCTGCAATCATGAGACCTAAAACTTCCATGCACATAGTTACTGAAGGGAATGATTGAGACTGAAGGTTTCGACAAGCTGAACCCAATTTTAGTTGTCTCTTGTCTGTTAGAGACAGAGTCATGGACACTGAATCTATCTGGAAACCTAAAAAGGTGACCCTTGTCTGAGGAATTAAGAAACATTTTGGTAAATTGATCCTCCAACCATGTCTTTGAAGAAACAAGACTAGTTGATTTGTGTGAGATTCTGCAGAATGTAAAGACTGAGCTAGTACCAAGATATCGTACAAATAAGGAACCACCACAATACCCCGTTCTCTAATAACAGAGAGTAGGGCACTGAGAACCTTTGAAAAAATTCTTGGAGCTGTCGCTAGGCCAAATGGAAGAGCAACAACTTGGTAATGCTGGTCTAGAAAAGAGAATCTCAGAAACTGATAGTGGTCTGGATGAATCAGAATATGAATATATGCATCCTGTAAGTCTATCGTGGACATATAATGACCTTGCTGAACAAAATGCAGAATAGTCCTTATAGTCACCATTTTGAAAGTTGGCACTCTTACAAAACGATTCAAAATTTTAAAATCCAGAAATGGCCTGAATGAATTCTCTTTCTTTGGGACAATAAATAGATTTGAATAGATCCCCAGACCATGTTACTGAAACAGAACTGGTATGATTACCCCTGAAAGCTCCAGGTCTGAAACACACTTCAGAAAAGCCTGAGCCTTTACTGGATTTGCCGGTATGCGTGAGAGAAAAAATCTTCTCACAGGAGGTCTTACTCTGAATCCTATCCGGTACCCTTGAGAGACAATACTCTGAATCCATTGATTTTGGACAGAATCTGCCCAAATGCTTTGGAAGAATCTGTCCCCTACCAGCTGAGCTGGAATGAGGGCCGCACCTTCATGCAGACTTGGGGGCTGGCTTTGGTTTCTTAAACGGCTTGGATTTATTCCAACTTGAAGAAGTTTTCCAATTGGAACCAGATTCTTTGGGGGAAGGATTGGGTTTTTGTTACTTAATTTGTCGAAAGGAACGAAAACGGTTAGAAGCTTTAGATTTACCCTTAGGTCTTTTATCCTGAGGCAAAAAAACTCCCTTCCCCCCAGGGACAGTTAAAATAATTGAATCCAACTGAGAACCAAATAAATTATTACCTTGGAAAGAAAGAGATAAAAATATAGATTTAGATACCATGTCAGCATTCCAATATTTAAGCCACAAAGCTCTTCTAGCTAAAATAGCTAAAGACATACAGTTGTGCTCATAAGTTTACATACCCTGGCAGAATTTATGATTTCTTGACCATTTTTCAGAGAATATGAATGATAACACAAAAAAATTTCTTTCACTCATGGTTAGTGTTTGGCTGAAGCCATTTGTTATCAATCAACTGTGTTTACTCTTTTTAAATCATAATGACAACAGAAACTACCCAAATGACCCTGATCAAAAGTTTACATACCCTGGTGATTTTGGCCTGATAACATGCACACAAGTTGACACAAAGGGGTTTGAATGGCTATTAAAAGTAACCATCTTCACCTGTGATCTGTTTGCTTGTAATTAGTGTGTGTGTATAAAAGGTCAATAAGTTTCTGGACTCCTGACAGACCCTTGCATCTTTCATCCAGTGCTGCACTGACGTTTCAGGATTCTGAGTCATGGGGAAAGCAAAATAATTGTCAAAGGATTTGCGGGAAAAGGTAGTTGATTTATATAAAACAGGAAAGGGATATAAAGAGATATCCAAGGAATTGAGAATGCAAATCAGCAGTGTTCAAACTCTAATCAAGAAGTAAAAAATGAGGGGTTCTGTTTGTTAACATACTGCATTCATCTTAACATCAATTCTGATCAAATTTCCTTTGCCTTTGTAGCTCACACATCCCCAAAACATCAGCGATCCACCTCCGTTTTTCACAGTAGGAATGATGTACCTTTCATCATAGGCCTTGTTGACTCCTCTCCAAATGTAGCGTTTATGGTTGTGACCAAAAAGCTCAATTTTGGTCTCATCACTCCAAATAACTTTGTGCCAGAAGGTTTGAGGCTTGTTTCTGTGCTGTTTGACGTATTGTAAGCGGGATACCTAGTGGCATTTGCGTAGTAATGGCTTTCTTCTGGCGACTTGACCATGCAGCCTATCTTTCTTCAAGTGCCTCCTTATTGTTTATCTTGAAACAGCCACACCACATGTCCTGTATTTCACCTGAAGTTATTTGTGGGTTTGTCTTTGCATCCCGAACAATTTTCCTGGCAGTTACGGCTGAAATTTTAGTTAGTCTACCTGACCGTGGTTTGGTTTCAACAGAACCCCTCATTTTCCACTTCTTGATTAGAGTTTGAACAGTGCTGATTTGCATTCTCAATTCCTTGGATATCTTTTTATATCCCTTTCCTGTTTTATACAGTTCAACTACCTTTTCCCGCAGATACTTTGACAATTCTTTTGCTTTCCCCATGACTCAGAATCCAGAATCGTCAGTGCAGCACTGGATGAAAGATGCAAGGGTCTGTCAGGAGTCCAGAGACTCATTGACCTTTCATACACACACACACAAATTACAAGCAAACAGATCACAGGTGAGGATTGTTACCTTTAATAACCATTCAAACCCCTTTATGTCAACTTGTGTGTATGTTATCAGGCTAAAATCACCAGGGTATGTAAACCTTTGATCAGGGTCATTTGAGTAGTTTCTGTTGTCATTATAATTTAAAAAGAGTAAACACAGTTGATTGATAATACATGGAGTCAGCCAAACACTAACCATGAGTGAAAGAAAGTTTGTGTTATCATTCATATTTACTGAAAAATGGCCAAGAAATCATAAATTCTGCCAGGGTATGTAAACTTATGAGCACAACTGTAGATTTAAGACTTTCAAGAAAACGGAGAAGGCGTTCCAAGAATAGTCCCAAAAATTGAGGAATAATAAAAGAAGAAAAGTCTTACTGTGTATGAGGAGAGTTTAACTGAAACACAAAACCCCACTTAGGTCATACATAATGAAATAAAATACAGGCTTGCAATGCATGCTACAGGAATACTTAACCACTCAAAGGCTACATAAATGCCATAATAAAAACGGCAGCAAAACTTCAAATTTTGTGATACTACTATCACTAAAAAACCTCATTCAGGAAATACTATAATCAATGTATTAACCCCTGAAGTTGTAACTGTCTCCTGTCTCACAGTGCCTGCGTCCTGCCTGAATTATTCCATAAAGGATATAAAAGTCGCAAATACTGTTGCAGCTTTTTAAATACCCTTATGTGCAAGTCCCCCAGACATAGAAGACCAACGCACTTACCTGCATCTAGCCTTCCGGAAGGAGGACAGCTCATCTGGTTTGAGAAGCACACCTCCTCACATAGACCCATGGAAAACAAAAAAAGACTGAATAATCCTAATCAGGCTTTAAGGATAGGACAGCAACAACTATTTGGGAGGTGCAGTGAGGATTATACCCCACAAGTTCCCAATTGCTTAAAAGCCACCACTGCTCTACTGTAGAGACTGACATGGACCAAGGCTAAACCCAAGGAAGGAGCAGAACAAACTTGCTCTGCTTCAAAATAATAAAATCTTGATTGAAGAATCTTCTTTGAGACACCTTAACTTTACCACCTTCTTGCTTTTAACCTAGGCAAAAATAATGACTTGGGTTGGAGGGAAGGGAGGTGATATTTAACAGCTTTGCTGTGGTGCTCTTTGCCTCCTCCTGCTCGTCAGGAGTGATATTCCCAACAGTAATTATAGATGATCCGTGGACTCACAGTGTCATTAGAAAGAAAGCTGCTTTTGCCTGTGGTACCCCCACCTATACTGAACATTTTAATACTGCAGTAATAAGAAGCTATGTGAAAAGACAGCAGAATAGATCTATATTCCAGTGGGGTGGGTCAGGGGTTGGGCAGGTAGGTATAAAATGTAAATCTAAATTGCTCTCTCTGAGTATTAAACTGAGGGGTCTGCTCACCCTGCAAGCTCAGACAATTTGATTGGTATGCTTTCATAGAACAAAAGCAGCTATTGCATATATATATATATATATATATATATATATATATATATATATATATATATATATATATATATATATATATATATATATATATATATATATATATATATATATATCCTTAGTCATTAGAAAAACAATTTTAGAGTACAGGCCATTTACATATTAAAGCAGCTATTGCATATATATATATATATATATATATATATATATATATATATATATATATATATATATATCTCAGTCATTATAAAAACAATTTTACATATTAAATGGAAGAGATTGGGAAAGGGTTGCTAATGAAACTGAGGAACATTTGTCCGCTTTCACACATAATCTATTTGAATGTATATATGTATTTATTCATTCAAATAATTAACATAACAATTTGATATTTATCTACAACACTCAAATGTTCCTTCCAATAATAGTTTTTTTTTATACAAATAAATCCCCATTAAACTCAACCATTATGGATCCTGATACTCATGTACTGTGGGTATCGAAACAGAGAGCATTGAAGGGATAGTAAACACCTTGAGAATTTTACATAAAATATTAAAGTTATGTGTATATATGTATATTGCAATATACTTTCATGATTTATTTTGCCTCATTTCAAGTAATTTAGCATTGAACATTGAGGATTTTTCACTTTTAAAACTTGAAATGCTTCCTAGTGACTCCTCAAGGCTAACTCTGCTACATATCTTTCCATAATTGGCTTTAATTGATAACAACTGTAAAATAATACATTTTATAGTAACATTATGACTGTGGCTAGCCTTGTCTGCAGACCCAAGCCTGGATAGGCTCCTCCAAATAAGGCAAGTGGTAGGGGGCATTTAGCTATTAAAAAAACAACAGCAAAATGTTTAAAAATGTTTAGAGTTGACTGATATGTTATTCTATAGAACAAAAAGAATAAATATAAAACAAATATTTTGTAATTACAAGGTGTTTACTGTCTAGAACACTACTGCATACAAGTGTACATTTTGTTTTATATATCGGTTAATGACCTTGGTGTTTTTCGCCTCTCTTTAGCAGATCCCCATTATAAAACAACAGAATTTATGTTTACCTGATAAATTACTTTCTCCAACGGTGTGTCCGGTCCACGGCGTCATCCTTACTTGTGGGATATTCTCTTCCCCAACAGGAAATGGCAAAGAGCCCAGCAAAGCTGGTCACATGATCCCTCCTAGGCTCCGCCTTCCCCAGTCATTCGACCGACGTAAAGGAGGAATATTTGCATAGGAGAAACCATATGATACCGTGGTGACTGTAGTTAAAGAAAATAAATTATCAGACCTGATTAAAAAACCAGGGCGGGCCGTGGACCGGACACACCGTTGGAGAAAGTAATTTATCAGGTAAACATAAATTCTGTTTTCTCCAACATAGGTGTGTCCGGTCCACGGCGTCATCCTTACTTGTGGGAACCAATACCAAAGCTTTAGGACACGGATGAAGGGAGGGAGCAAATCAGGTCACCTAGATGGAAGGCACCACGGCTTGCAAAACCTTTCTCCCAAAAATAGCCTCAGAAGAAGCAAAAGTATCAAACTTGTAAAATTTAGTAAATGTGTGCAGTGAAGACCAAGTCGCTGCCTTACATATCTGATCAACAGAAGCCTCGCTCTTGAAGGCCCATGTGGAAGCCACAGCCCTAGTGGAATGAGCTGTGATTCTTTCAGGAGGCTGCCGTCCGGCAGTCTCGTAAGCCAATCTGATGATGCTTTTAATCCAAAAAGAGAGAGAGGTAGAAGTTGCTTTTTGACCTCTCCTTTTACCAGAATAAACAACAAACAAGGAAGATGTTTGTCTAAAATCCTTTGTAGCATCTAAATAGAATTTTAGAGCACGAACAACATCCAAATTGTGCAACAAACGTTCCTTCTTTGAAACTGGATTCGGACACAAAGAAGGCACGACTATCTCCTGGTTAATGTTTTTGTTAGAAACAACTTTCGGAAGAAAACCAGGTTTAGTACGTAAAACCACCTTATCTGCATGGAACACCAGATAAGGAGGAGAACACTGCAGAGCAGATAATTCTGAAACTCTTCTAGCAGAAGAAATTGCAACCAAAAACAAAACTTTCCAAGATAATAACTTAATATCAACGGAATGTAAGGGTTCAAACGGAACCCCCTGAAGAACTGAAAGAACTAAATTGAGACTCCAAGGAGGAGTCAAAGGTTTGTAAACAGGCTTGATTCTAACCAGAGCCTGAACAAAGGCTTGAACATCTGGCACAGCTGCCAGTTTTTTGTGAAGTAACACAGACAAGGCAGAAATCTGTCCCTTCAAGGAACTAGCAGATAATCCTTTCTCCAAACCTTCTTGAAGGAAGGATAGAATCTTAGGAATTTTTACCTTGTCCCAAGGGAATCCTTTAGATTCACACCAACAGATATATTTTTTCCATATTTTGTGGTAAATTTTTCTAGTTACAGGCTTTCTGGCCTGAACAAGAGTATCAATGACAGAATCTGAGAACCCTCGCTTTGATAAGATCAAGCGTTCAATCTCCAAGCAGTCAGTTGGAGTGAGACCAGATTCGGATGTTCGAACGGACCTTGAACAAGAAGGTCTCGTCTCAAAGGTAGCTTCCATGGTGGAGCCGATGACATATTCACCAGGTCTGCATACCAAGTCCTGCGTGGCCACGCAGGAGCTATCAAGATCACCGATGCTCTCTCCTGATTGATCCTGGCTACCAGCCTGGGGATGAGAGGAAACGGCGGGAATACATAAGCTAGTTTGAAGGTCCAAGGTGCTACTAGTGCATCTACTAGAGTCGCCTTGGGATCCCTGGATCTGGACCCGTAGCAAGGAACCTTGAAGTTCTGACGAGAGGCCATCAGATCCATGTCTGGAATGCCCCACAATTGAGTGATTTGGGCAAAGATTTCCGGATGGAGTTCCCACTCCCCCGGATGAAATGTCTGACGACTCAGAAAATCCGCTTCCCAATTTTCCACTCCTGGGATGTGGATTGCAGACAAGTGGCAGGAGTGAGTCTCCGCCCATTGAATGATTTTGGTCACTTCTTCCATCGCCAGGGAACTCCTTGTTCCCCCCTGATGGTTGATGTACGCAACAGTCGTCATGTTGTCTGATTGAAACCGTATGAACTTGGCCTTTGCTAGCTGAGGCCAAGCCTTGAGAGCATTGAGTATCGCTCTCAGTTCCAGAATATTTATCGGTAGAAGAGATTCTTCCCGAGACCAAAGACCCTGAGCTTTCAGGGGTCCCCAGACCGCGCCCCAGCCCACCAGACTGGCGTCGGTCGTGACAATGACCCACTCTGGTCTGCGGAAGCTCATCCCCTGTGACAGGTTGTCCAGGGACAGCCACCAACAGAGTGAATCTCTGGTCCTCTGATTTACTTGTATCGTCGGAGACAAGTCTGTATAGTCCCCATTCCACTGACTGAGCATGCACAGTTGTAATGGTCTTAGATGAATGCGCGCAAAAGGAACTATGTCCATTGCCGCTACCATCAAACCTATTACTTCCATGCACTGCGCTATGGAAGGAAGAGGAACAGAATGAAGTATTTGACAAGAGTTCAGAAGTTTTGATTTTCTGGCCTCTGTCAGAAAAATCCTCATTTCTAAGGAGTCTATTATTGTTCCCAAGAAGGGAACCCTTGTTGACGGAGACAGAGAACTTTTTTCTACGTTCACTTTCCACCCGTGAGATCTGAGAAAGGCCAGGACAATGTCCGTGTGAGCCTTTGCTTGAGGAAGGGACGACGCTCGAATCAGAATGTCGTCCAAGTAAGGTACTACTACAATGCCCCTTGGTCTTAGCACCGCTAGAAGGGACCCTAGTACCTTTGTGAAAATCCTTGGAGCAGTGGCTAATCCGAACGGAAGTGCCACAAACTGGTAATGCTTGTCCAGGAATGCGAACCTTAGGAACCGATGATGTTCCTTGTGGATAGGAATATGTAGATACGCATCCTTTAAATCCACCGTGGTCATGAATTGACCTTCCTGGATGGAAGGAAGAATAGTTCGAATGGTTTCCATTTTGAACGATGGAACCTTGAGAAACTTGTTTAGGATCTTGAGATCTAAGATTGGTCTGAATGTTCCCTCTTTTTTGGGAACTACGAACAGATTGGAGTAGAACCCCATCCCTTGTTCTCCTAATGGAACAGGATGAATCACTCCCATTTTTAACAGGTCTTCTACACAATGTAAGAATGCCTGTTTTTTTATGTGGTCTGAAGACAATTGAGACCTGTGGAACCTCCCCCTTGGGGGAAGCCCCTTGAATTCCAGAAGATAACCTTGGGAGACTATTTCTAGCGCCCAAGGATCCAGAACATCTCTTGCCCAAGCCTGAGCGAAGAGAGAGAGTCTGCCCCCCACCAGATCCGGTCCCGGATCGGGGGCCAACATCTCATGCTGTCTTGGTAGCAGTGGCAGGTTTCTTGGCCTGCTTTCCTTTGTTCCAGCCTTGCATTGGTCTCCAGGCTGGCTTGGCTTGAGAAGTATTACCCTCTTGCTTAGAGGACGTAGCACTTGGGGCTGGTCCGTTTCTGCGAAAGGGACGAAAATTAGGTTTATTTTTGGCCTTGAAAGACCTATCCTGAGGAAGGGCGTGGCCCTTGCCCCCAGTGATATCAGAGATAATCTCTTTCAAGTCAGGGCCAAACAGCGTTTTCCCCTTGAAAGGAATGTTAAGCAATTTGTTCTTGGAAGACGCATCCGCTGACCAAGATTTTAACCAAAGCGCTCTGCGCGCCACAATAGCAAAACCAGAATTTTTCGCCGCTAACCTAGCCAATTGCAAAGTGGCGTCTAGGGTGAAAGAATTAGCCAATTTGAGAGCACGAATTCTGTCCATAATCTCCTCATAAGAAGAAGAATTATTATTGATCGCCTTTTCTAGCTCATCGAACCAGAAACACGCGGCTGTAGTGACAGGAACAATGCATGAAATTGGTTGTAGAAGGTAACCTTGCTGAACAAACATCTTTTTAAGCAAGTCTTGATAAAGGCGCAAGGTACAGCGCTGAAACGCGTAGAAAACGACATCGAGTGTGGATACTATTAGCTCCAGCAGAAGGATCACAAGAAACACTCCCCCCACGATCCGGCTACCCGATAGGTCCTCCGTACACCACGTCAGACGGACATCAAACACACCTGGGTAGGAAGTAGTTGCGGAAGCGACCCAAACGGCGGCACGCCGACGGGAGACACAACAAACTCGGCTTGTACACAGAAGCACTCTTCCCAGAACCCACGGCACCACGATTAATATCACGGAGGTAAGGGATATCGGAGGTCCGGTTAGGGGGAGTTGAGCCAATTTGTTTTTACCTTTGGGACTTTTTAATCTATGGATTAGTTGTGGCCACAACTTAAGAATACCTTATCAGATACATTACTAAAGAATTACAATATCTGAACTCACCGGAAAATATTATTTTTAAACAATTACAATTTTTCATAGGATACGGATATGCTCTTATATATGCTCTTATATATGCTTGATTTATAAAGATACGGAACATCATATGAATTGTTTTCAGCAACAGTATTTGTATTTGTATTTTAACATGTTTTAAAGTAAATGTTTTTTTCTAAACCACTGTAATTTTTTCATTCACTTAAAAGTATATTGTATTCACAATATTGTGTTTACACATTACGGATAGAAGTATTAAGAAATAGGATAAATATCGCACTGCACTTTAAACTAAGTTTCAAACAATATATATTGTTACAAAATTGCCGATTAGGGGAAATAAGTTTTAACAATAAGTTTTAACACAAAGTATAATTTTTGTAGAAACGTCTACTACCACACAGCATAGCGATTAATTTATTAACACTTTAAATTAGAATTTTTGTGAGAAGATTTGAAGGATTTTAAGGAATAGTTAAGAATCACAGTCCAACTCACAGCTCTTTTTTGAGCGCTCCCCACCCCCACCTTGCACACTTTCACACATCTGATATTGGGAGCATATCAGACTTGGGGAAGCAAGCTGAGTCTGATCTAATCTTCACTCCTCACCCCCTCTTGTTGTAATCTTTTTAAGCAAACCTTCTAATTTTTTATCCATAGGATCTTTGAAAGCACAACTATCTTCTATGGGTATAGTGGTGCGTTTGTTTAGAGTAGAAACCGCCCCCTCGACCTTGGGGACTGTCTGCCATAAGTCCTTTCTGGGGTCGACCATAGGAAACAATTTTTTAAATATGGGGGGAGGGACGAAAGGTATACCGGGCCTTTCCCATTCTTTATTTACAATGTCCGCCACCCGCTTGGGTATAGGAAAAGCTTCGGGGGGCCCCGGGACCTCTAGGAACTTGTCCATTTTACATAGTTTCTCTGGAATGACCAAATTCTCACAATCATCCAGAGTGGATAACACCTCCTTAAGCAGAGCGCGGAGATGTTCCAATTTAAATTTAAATGTAATCACATCAGGTTCAGCTTGTTGAGAAATTTTCCCTGAATCTGAAATTTCTCCCTCAGACAAAACCTCCCTGGCCCCCTCAGACTGGTGTAGGGGCCCTTCAGAACCAATATCATCAGCGTCCTCATGCTCTTCAGTATTTTCTAAAACAGAGCAGTCGCGCTTTCGCTGATAAGTGGGCATTTTGGCTAAAATGTTTTTGATAGAATTATCCATTACAGCCGTTAATTGTTGCATAGTAAGGAGTATTGGCGCGCTAGATGTACTAGGGGCCTCCTGAGTGGGCAAGACTCGTGTAGACGAAGGAGGGAATGATGCAGTACCATGCTTACTCCCCTCACTTGAGGAATCATCTTGGGCATCATTTTCTCTAAATTTTGTGTCACATAAATCACATCTATTTAAATGAGAAGGAACCTTGGCTTCCCCACATTCAGAACACAGTCTATCTGGTAGTTCAGACATGTTAAACAGGCAAAAACTTGATAACAAAGTACAAAAAACGTTTTAAAATAAACCGTTACTGTCACTTTAAATTTTAAACTGAACACACTTTATTACTGCAATTGCGAAAAAGTATGAAGGAATTGTTCAAAATTCACCAAAATTTCACCACAGTGTCTTAAAGCCTTAAAAGTATTGCACACCAAATTTGGAAGCTTTAACCCTTAAAATAACGGAACCGGAGCCGTTATTATATTTAACCCCTTTACAGTCCCTGGTATCTGCTTTGCTGAGACCCAACCAAGCCCAAAGGGGAATACGATACCAAATGACGCCTTCAGAAAGTCTTTTCTATGTATCAGAGCTCCTCACACATGCATCTGCATGTCATGCTTCTCAAAAACAAGTGCGCAATACAGGCGCGAAAATGAGACTCTGCCTATGATTAGGGAAAGCCCCTAGAGAATAAGGTGTCCAATACAGTGCCTGCCGGTTATTTTACATAATTCCCAAGATTAAAATAATTCCTCAAGGCTATGGAGTATAAAATATAAATCGATTTAGCCCAGAAAATGTCTACAGTCTTAGAAAGCCCTTTTTTTTCTTTCTGTAATAAAAATGGCTTACCGGATCCCATAGGGAAAATGACAGCTTCCAGTATTACATCGTCTTGTTAGAATGTGTCATACCTCAAGCAGCAAAAGTCTGCTCACTGTTCCCCCAACTGAAGTTAATTCCTCTCAACAGTCCTGTGTGGAAACAGCCATCGATTTTAGTAACGGTTGCTAAAATCATTTTCCTCTTACAAACAGAAATCTTCATCTCTTTTCTGTTTCAGAGTAAATAGTACATACCAGCACTATTTTAAAATAACAAACTCTTGATTGAATAATAAAAACTACAGTTAAACACTAAAAAACTCTAAGCCATCTCCGTGGAGATGTTGCCTGTACAACGGCAAAGAGAATGACTGGGGAAGGCGGAGCCTAGGAGGGATCATGTGACCAGCTTTGCTGGGCTCTTTGCCATTTCCTGTTGGGGAAGAGAATATCCCACAAGTAAGGATGACGCCGTGGACCGGACACACCTATGTTGGAGAAATGTCTTCTGTGTGCACTTCTGTTGGTAATATCACAGTACATGCAGGTTTACTTTTCCACAGTCATTGGCAGTGGTTAGAAGTTACTATAATAGATTTTTATGGGTGACCTTAAATATCTAAAAGCTTGTTTTTTGAGAAGTGTTCCTTCTCTGACAAAGTTTGCTTAGCAATAGAAAATCATTTTAAAACATGTCTTTAAAATCATTTCCTCTTTTTTTTAGGTTAAAATTAAAAAAAAAAAAATATAAAAAAGAAAGAAATTTCCTTTTTCTAACTTCACCTTTTTTGCACTTTCTGGGCCAGCTTCATCAAATCGGAAGCGTAAAATACGGAAGTCTTTGCAATAAACAATTAGCTCTGTGGGATTAAATTTCAGCTTCTGATTTGGGGAGAGGATCTTTTGTTTTCTTTTGGTGTCATTAACTGGAAGAAAGAAAAAGAATCACATTAAATAGAACATAGTGCAACAGCCTTACTTGGTGATTGCTGATTTCACATACTCCTAATACAAATAAGCATTTAGATTTTCAGAGCCCAAAAATTAAAGTACAGTAACTACATCTTCTATTGATGGTAACATTTATAAGCTATTATATAGCACATGCAATCATATTAATTTAAGATTGTCAGGCTTTAGTACAAACAAGAGACATAGAGGCCGAATTATCAAGTGTCTGTCGGACCTAATCCGACAGTGCGGATCAGGTCCGACAGACATCGCTGAATGCGGTGAGCAATACGCTCTCCGTATTCAGTATTGCACTAGCAGCTCACAAGAGCTGCTGGTGCAATGCCGCCCCCTGCAGACTCGCGGCCAATCATGCGCCAGCAGGGGGGTGTCAATCAACCCGATCGTACTCTATCGGGATGAATTGTGGCAATTCCTGTCCGCCTCATAACTCCATACGGAGCTTGATAAATGGGCCTCAGTGGGTTAGTCTATAGAACCTTAGCTATGAAAAAATGAGCTACAGAAGAAAAACAAACTAGAAATAGTGAAAACAGAATTATACTTGCTTATAAATAAATAACTTTATATTCAAAGCAGAATCATATCAGTTCTGGTATACGGGCTCTAAGCAGACTCTTTAATTGTACTAGATGAGACCATGGGAGGAAGGCGAAAATTTACATGAGTGGAACATAAGGAGTGCTAGTAGGGTTTAGTTCAAATTACTCTCATATGGGGTCAATTAACTGGGTATCATCATGCTCTAAAGTGAATTTCCAGTTTGCTGAATGTTAATCATTAAAGGGATATGAAACCCAAAAAAATTTCATTTTGTGATTAAAGGGATAGTAAAGTCCAAATTAAACTTTCATGATTCAGACAATGAATGTAATTTTAAACAACTTTCTAATTTACTTTTATCATCAAATTTGCTTTGTTCTCTTGGTATTCTTAGTTGAAAGCTAAACCTAGGTAGGCTCATATGCTAAATTCTAAACCCATGAGGGCCGCCTCTTATCTGAATGCATTTGACAGCTTTTCACGGCTAGAGGGCGTTACTTCATGTGTTTCATATTAATAGCATTGTGCTCATGCATGTGAAGTTATTTAAGAGTCAGCACTAACTACCTGAAATGCAAGTCTGTCAAAAGATCTGAGATAAGGAGGCAGTCAGCAGAAGCTTAGATACAAGGCAATTAGAGAGGTAAAAAGTATATTTCTATAACAGTGTTGGTTATGCAAAACTGGTGTTTTTCTATCCCTTTAAGGAAGAGAATACAATTTTAAAAAAGTCTCCAATTTACTTCTGTTATTAAATTAGCTAAGGTCCCATGAAATTCCTCGTTGAAATTAAACCTAGGTAGGTGTATGTAGCACTACATGGCAGGGAATAGGGCTCCCATCTAGTGCTCTTGCAAATTGATAACATTGTAGCAAACTGCTGCCATATAGTGCTCCAGACACGTGCACACTCCTAAGCTTACGTCCCTGCTTTTCAACAAGAAATACCAAGAGAATAAAATTTAATAAGACAAGTAAATTAGAAAGTTGTTTATAATTGCATGCTTTAGCTGAATCATGAAAGAAAATAATTGGGTTTCATGTCCCTTTAACAGACTATGATTGGGATTATACTGTAGCAGTATATATAGATAGAGTGGATGTATGATGTCATAACCGGACCCAGGCAGCACAATGTCTTGAGCTGGCCATGCCTCATAAATACTGCAGGATGAAATACTTATATTTATTATTATTATTATATTTCTCCCTCTCAAAAGTTACAGAACACCTCCATTTTTATTGAAATGTATGCAATTTAATAATGTCTGCTACAAATAAACAATTGAAAATTAAAAAAAATCATGGAACAGTTATGTTTAGCAGCATTTAACCAAAATGTTTTACTCAAAATGGACACCTATTGTATATGTATAAAAGCCGAACAAATTTGTGGCATTCTTTCAACAATGGAAATCAAATATCATTCTTCCCAAAACTGTTGCAGAGGTTCCCACAAATGTGTTGCACTTGCAGGGGGCATTTGTCCATTCCCTTTTGTCCATTCCTTCCAAACCAACTTGATGGGGTTTAAGTGTAGAGACCATCTTGAGGTTTTCTTCGCAGGTAGATCTGGAGGTAATGTTTTGGGTCATTATACTGTAGGATGAATCTATGACCAGCAAACTATATATCTGATGGTATTGCATATCACTGTAAAATGCTGTGGTAGTGTTTCTGGTTAAAGTAGTTGTTTCTGGATCCAAACCATAACACTTCCTTCAGTTGGAATGCAAATCCATCTTGAAAATGTGATGAACTGAAGATTTCAGATTTTGATTAGTCTTCTAGTATTTAGTAGTCCACTGGTGGTGCCTCATAGTCCAGGGTAGCTGCTATCTTATTTTACTATTTTAGCTCAGCCAGGTTTCTTACTGTGACTTGACCTGTAACCCGGAAGCTCAAAGTAGGCCCATTATTCCCACAATTACCAAAATGATTCCCAGTGTGTATTCTGCAGCAGAACTGTGCCATTTGTATAAGCACAAAGAACAGTAGACTGGAATCTATGATGTTAACTAGCAACCTAAAGAACCAGCAACACTAGCATGCTTACTCTGGCACAATCATGCTGCATAGGGAAGGATAACCGGTAGGGTTTTCTGAGAGGATTAGTAACTGTAAATAAATCCACTGGGGAAACACCAGAGATGTATAGAGGTATATGTCTTGCAGTATATAGCATGTACACAGCATGCAGTACTGAGAAAAATCAAACCTTTCTTGATCTGCGCAATATAAACCCACTGGACATTAGCACCATCTCAGCCTACTTTACTCCAAACAAGGAGATGTAGAACTGAAACCAATGGGAGGGGGTTATGAGAGAGGATGCCCTTTAGGTACAGAGGTAGCATACTCATCAGCAGTGATATGGTTTTATTGGAGAAAACATGATTTATGTAAGAACTTACCTGATAAATTAATTTCTTTCATATTGGCAAGAGTCCATGAGCTAGTGATGTATACAATATACATTCCTACCAGGAGGGGGCAAAGTTTCCCAAACCTCAAAATGCCTATAAATACACCTCCCACCACACCCACAACTTGAATAGCCAAGTAGTGAGGTGATAACAAAAGGAGTAAAAAAAACATACAAAAAGAGGAACTGGAAATATAATTGTGCTTTTATACAAAAAAACAACCACCATAAAAAAGGATGGGCCTCATGGACTCTTGATAATGTGAAAGTAGTTCATTTATCAGGTAAGTTCTTACATAAATTATGTTTTCTTTCATGCAATTGGCAAGAGTCCATGAGCTAGTGATTTATGGGATAGAAATACCCAAGATGTGGAAGTCCAAAGAAGAGTCACTAGAGGGGGGGGGGGGGGGATACAATAACAGCTATTTCCACAGAGAAATTAAATCCACACAATAAGTTTTCCTTAAAAAAAAACTTAAATCAAAAGCAGTAGAATCAAACTGAGACAGCTGCCTGAAGAACTTTTCTATCAAAGACTGCTTGAGAAGGTAAATGGTAAAAAAATGGTAAAAACAATAAAAGTATGCTAAGAAGACCAAAGACTGCTTTGCAAATTCATCATCCAAAGCTTCATTCTGAAAAAGCCCAAGAAATGACGACTGAACTTGGTAGAATGAGCAGTAAATCTCTGAGGTGGAACCTGCCCTGCCTCCAAATAAGCCTTGAGAAACAAAAGCTTTAACCAGGATGCCAAAGAAATGGAAGAGACTTTCTAACCTTTTCTGGAACTAAAAAAAAAACAACAAATAGACTAGAAGTCTTCCGAAATCTTAGTAACCTCGATATAGAATTACAAAGCTCTTACCACATCCAAAGAATGTAAAGAACTCTCAAAGAATTCTTTAGGATTAGGACACAAAGAAGGAACAACAATTTCTCTACTAATGTTGTTAAAATTCACAACCTTAGGAAAAGAAGTCCACAAAACAACTTATCTAGATGAAAAATCAGATAAGGAGACACACAAGAGAGCTGATAAAATCAGAAACTCTTCTAGCTGAAGAGATTGCCAAAAGAAACAACACTTTCCAAGAAAGTGATCATCTTCAAAGAAAATATAGGCTCAAAGGAAAGAGCATGCAAAATCCTTAAACAAAATTAAGACTCCAAAAAGGAGAAATTAATAAATTAACAGGCTTGATACAAACCAAAGCCTGAACAAAAAGGTAAATATAAGAAAGTTAAGCAATCATTCTAAGAAATAAAAACTAAAGAACAGAGATTTAACCCTTCAAAAAATTTGCAGACAAACTTAATCCAAACCATCCTGAAGAAACTGAAAAATTAAACACATGTTCCTTGAAACAGACTTATAAGCCTGCAACATAGTGATAAAAACTGAGTCAGAGAAATCTCTATGACTAAACACTAATCAATTTCCATACCTTCAAATTAGTAATTTGAGATCCAGATGGAAAAATGGACCTTGAAACAAGAGGGCCGGCCAAAGAGAAAGCGGCCAAGGATGGCAACTGGACATGCGAACAAGATCCACATACCAAACCTGAGAGGCCATGCTGATGCTATCAGAAACACATGAGGCTGTTCCAATATGATTTTGGAGAAAACCCTTGGAAGAAAAAAAAACAGAGGCGGAAAGATGTAGCCAGATTGCAAAACCAAGGCACTGCTAATGCATCCACCATCTCAGCCTGAGGATTCCTGGAACTTAAAAGGTACCTGGGAAACTGAGAAAACACATCTGTATAGAGATACCACTCTCCCGGATGTAAAGTCTGACTGCTGAGATAATCCACCTCCCAAATGTCTAAACCCGAGATATGAATTGTAGAAATTAGACAGAAGATTAATTCCACCTAAGAAAGTATTCAAGATACTTCTTAATTGCTAAGGAACTGCGAGTCCCTATTTGATTATTGAAATATGCAACAGTTGTGATATTGTCTGCCTGAAAGCAAAATGAAAAGTTCCCTCCTAAAAGAGGCCAAGCCTGAAAGAGCTCTGAAAATAGTACAAAGTTCTAAGATATCGATTGGTAACCTCGCCTCTTGAAGTTTTCAAACCCCTTGTGCTGTCAGAGACTATATTTGAAACAATAAAAATAAATATAGTAAACATAATAAAATGAATACATCTGAAGTAACAAACAGAGTTATATACTTGAGAATCTGAAACTGCTTATGCTAACTGTTCAACAAAAAAAGGTTGAGGAGAACAGTAATGTCAGCCACAGATAAAGCTGAGCTAAAAATATACAGCAAACAGTAAGTGAATACGCTCTACTAAGGTTATATTCAAATGATAAAGAATCCTAAAAATAAGTACCAATTTCCATAGAAATAGTAGTACAGTCCTAAAAGGGAATCAGGATAAACCATTCTCTAGAACATATTACAGATAGTATCTTGAATAGGAAAAAACCTCAGGAGCAAAATAAAATCTTAAAATCCAGATTTTATAATGATTAATAACATAGTTAATAGGAGGACTAGGCAACTAAAAGATAAAAATAATAAAATTTCATGAACAAACAACAAAAAAATTTCAAATTAAAAATAAGGAGAATTTTTAACAAAATTGTCTCTGATACAGGATCCTTTGAGCCAAAGAAACCTTCATCAGTAGAATAAACTTAAGTATGCTGTCGGTCAGAACAAAATTAAATCATAACAATTTTGAAAAGACCTTGTAAGTTTACTTAAAGGCATAAAAGCAGTCATAACCTTTTATGATAAAAGCAATAACGTGATATTTGCAGAAGAAATCAAGTACATGAACTGAGAAAGTAAAAACAGTTAATGTTATTGTACATATAGAAACATTATTAACATAAATATGATAAATAAATGATACATAATTGAGCTGAAGAAAATAACAGCTTAATAATGAAAAACACACAATTAGCTTTGTAGAATTGTGTTTCAGGGCATCATAGTATCTATAGTAACAGAGTCAGGATCAGAATGAGACATCTCGCAAAATGTAACAGAAAAAGAAAAATAACATTAGGCAAAACATTCAATTTCCACAATGTAAGAGTTTCAGTAGATAGAAAAAACAAAGATAGTATTTTTTTTAAACAAAAAAATAAAAAAAAAGCAGGCATATTAGCTTTCAAAAAACAGCAAGCAACAGACGGAGAGGGGAAAAAGAACTAATTTTTTGCTCCAAGAATGATACATTATGCAAAATGAAGTTAAAAAAAATTGTGGCGCAAAACCAACACCAGGAAACGACGCAACTCGCATCATAACAAATGCGACTTTGCGCCAAAACAAAATAGCGTCAACAAAGACGCAGGAAATGACATTTGCGGCAAAAAAATTTCACGCCAAGAATGACGCAATAAATAACAGCATTTTGCGTCCTCGCTAGCCTAGATTTGCCCGCAAAAAAAATTGAAAAACAAGCCAAAATTAGAAGGTTAAGAAGAAAAAAAAAAGTTTAAGTAAACCTCCCAAACATGATTCCTATACTGAAACTGTTTAGACTGCAAAGGGAAATATACATAGACCTGACTCATGGCAAATATAAATAAAATACATATATTTAAAACTTTATATTAATACATACAGCGCCAAACCATAGCAGAGAGTGTCTTAAATAATGATACATACTTACCGAAAGACACCCATCCACATATAGCAGATAGCCAAACCAGTTCTGAAAACTATCAGCAGAGGTAATGGTATATAAGAGTATATCGTCGATCTGAAAAGGGAGGTAAGAGATGAATCCCTACAACCGATAACAGAGAACCCTTGAAAAGATTTTACGTGAGAGAAACCATAAAATCAATAGGCGACACTCTCTTCACATGCCTCTGACAAACACTGTACTCAGGGGAATTGGGCTTCAATATGCTGAGAAGCGCTTATCATGGAAGAAAAATCAAGCACAAAGTTACTTCACCACCTCCATAGGAGGCAAAGTTTGTAAAACTGAGTTGTGGCTGTGGTGGGAGGTGTATTTATAGGCATTTTGAGGTTTGGGAAACTTTGCCCTCCCTGGTAGGAATGTATATCCCATACCTCACTAGCTCATGGACTCTTGCCAATTACATGAAAGAAATAATGGCCAAAAATACCAGTATAGTGCCAACCTTCCCACCCAGAGTTATTTGTATAAGAGAGTCCTTGACTTACGACATATGTGACTTGCGACAACCCGCGGTTCAGACGATCCTTTTATTGTTCCAGTACAAATAACATTAATACAGGTACTGCTGGAGTTTACATGTTTTTTTTTTTAATTGAAAGTTACAGTACATATACAGTAGTACAGAAATGTTTTTTGATAATGTTTTACAGTATGTACAAGTATACTATACAGTACAGTATTAACATAAAAAAGATCATTTCAATTTACAGTTCAGTATGTTTTTCACATTTCATGCATTAAACTGTATAATTTCTTGTGTGTGCACATTAAAACACCAAGTACAGTAGAAATGCAAAATGGTGTCTTCCTCTTTTTTGCTGCATAATTTATGTGTTACCAAAACAATCCTAAATAATACACAATTAATGTTAAAGGGACACTGAACCCAAATTTTTTCATTTGTGATTCAGATAGAGCATGCAATTTTAAGCAACTTTCTAATTGACTCAGATTATCAAATTGTCTTCATTCTCTTGGTATCTTTATTTGAAATGCAAGAATGTAAGTTTAGATGCTGGCCCATTTTTGGTGAACAAACTGGGTTGTTCTTGCTGATTGGTGGATAAATTCACCCACCAATAAACAAGCGCTTTTCATGGTTCTGAACCAAAGAATAGCTTAAATGACTCCGGTGTGATTCAAAAGGAGCAGTGAAGGTTAGAGGGATAACACACAGACCTGAGTGGTATTTTATCAACACACGCTGTTATTATATCTCATATATGTTGAGGTCTTACTTATTGACTGCTGTTTAGTTACTGGAGCCACGGATACCACACCAGTGTAAAGAGCTGCAGAAACCTCCTCAGACTTTGTTTGGGACAATTATTTTATATCTTTTTATAAAATTATTAATTTATTGTCTGTTTTATTTATGATCTGTGCTTTAGTTATTTGTTTGTATTTTTATTGAATCTACATTTTTATTCTTAGTTCAGGTATTAAGAGGTGATAATCCAGGGTGTCATAAGTAATCTATCTGAATCATGAAAGAAAAAAATGTGGGTTTCATGAGATAGACTGAAGCAAATAAGCACACATATAGTAAAACTGATTAACCCTTAAAATGTATACAGTAAACATAAATTACTACTCAAATAAGTGCAGTGCAAAGACTTATATAGCAAATAACAGCACATATTGGTTTAAATAACATTTGTACCCTAAATCTGCAGCCAAGCTCTGATGAGTGTATTACCACCTCTACTGGTCCTACGAAATTTCCGACACATTAAGAATGTTACAACAACACAGGAACAGGAAAGAATTGGAACACAGAAAAAGCACGCTAAAAAACATAATTTATGCTTACCTGATAAATTCCTTTCTTCTGTTGTGTGATCAGTCCACGGGTCATCATTACTTCTGGGATATTATCTGCTCCCCTACAGGAAGTGCAAGAGGATTCACCCAGCAGAGTTGCTATATAGCTCCTCCCCTCTACGTCACCCCCAGTCATTCGACCAAAGACCAACGAGAAAGGAGAAGCCAAGGGTGTAGTGGTGACTGAATTATAATTTAAAAAATATGTACCTGCCTTAAAAAACAGGGCGGGCCGTGGACTGATCACACAACAGAAGAAAGGAATTTATCAGGTAAGCATAAATTATGTTTTCTTCTGTTATGTGTGATCAGTCCACGGGTCATCATTACTTCTGGGATACCAATACCAAAGCAAAAGTACACGGATGACGGGAGGGATAGGCAGGCTCATTATACAGAAGGAACCACTGCCTGAAGAACCTTTCTCCCAAAAATAGCCTCCGAAGAAGCAAAAGTGTCAAATTTGTAAAATTTGGAAAAAGTATGAAGCGAAGACCAAGTTGCAGCCTTGCAAATCTGTTCAACAGAGGCCTCATTCTTAAAGGCCCAAGTGGAAGCCACAGCTCTAGTGGAATGAGCTGTAATTCTTTCAGGAGGCTGCTGTCCAGCAGTCTCATAGGCTAAACGTATTATGCTACGAAGCCAAAAAGAGAGAGAGGTAGCAGAAGCTTTTTGACCTCTCCTCTGTCCAGAATAAACGACAAACAGGGAAGAAGTTTGGCGAAAATCTTTAGTTGCCTGCAAGTAGAACTTGAGGGCACGAACTACATCCAGATTGTGTAGAAGACGTTCCTTCTTTGAAGAAGGATTTGGACACAAGGATGGAACAACAATCTCTTGATTGATATTCCTGTTAGAGACAACCTTAGGTAAGAACCCAGGTTTAGTACGCAGAACTACCTTGTCTGAGTGAAAGATCAGATAAGGAGAATCACAATGTAGGGCTGATAACTCAGAGACTCTTCGAGCCGAGGAAATAGCCATTAAAAATAGAACTTTCCAAGATAACAATTTTATATCAATGGAATGAAGGGGTTCAAACGGAACACCCTGTAAAACGTTAAGAACTAAGTTTAAACTCCATGGCGGAGCAACAGTTTTAAACACAGGCTTGATCCTAGCTAAAGCCTGACAAAAGGCCTGGATGTCTGAATTTTCTGACAGACGCCTGTGTAACAAGATGGACAGAGCTGAGATCTGTCCCTTTAATGAGCTAGCCGATAAACCCTTTTCTAAACCTTCTTGTAGAAAAGACAATATCCTAGGAATCCTAACCTTACTCCAGGAGTAATCTTTGGATTCACACCAGTATAGGTATTTACGCCATATTTTATGGTAAATCTTTCTGGTAACAGGCTTCCTAGCCTGTATCAGGGTATCAATAACCGACTCAGAAAAACCACGTTTTGATAAAATCAAGCGTTCAATTTCCAAGCAGTCAGCTTCAGAGAAGTTAGACTTTGATGTTTGAATGGACCCTGAATCAGAAGGTCCTGTCTTAGAGGTAGAGACCAAGGCGGACAGGATGACATGTCCACTAGATCTGCATACCAAGTCCTGCGCGGCCATGCAGGCGCTATTAGAATCACTGATGCTCTCTCCTGTTTGATTTTGGCAATCAATCGAGGAAGCAGCGGGAAGGGTGGAAACACATAAGCCATCCTGAAGTTCCAAGGTGCTGTCAAAGCATCTATCAGAACCGCTCCCGGATCCCTGGATCTGGATCCGTAGCGAGGAAGTTTGGCGTTCTGGCGAGACGCCATGAGATCTATCTCTGGTTTGCCCCAACGTCGAAGTATTTGGGCAAAGACCTCCGGATGAAGTTCCCACTCCCCCGGATGAAGAGTCTGGCGACTCAAGAAATCCGCCTCCCAGTTCTCCACTCCCGGGATGTGGATTGCTGACAGGTGGCAAGAGTGAGACTCTGCCCAGCGAATTATCTTTGATACTTCTATCATTGCTAGGGAGCTTCTTGTCCCTCCCTGATGGTTGATGTAAGCTACAGTCGTGATGTTGTCCGACTGAAACCTGATGAACCCCCGAGTCTTTAACTGGGGCCAAGCTAGAAGGGCATTGAGAACTGCTCTCAATTCCAGAATGTTTATTGGCAGGAGACTTTCCTCCTGACTCCATTGTCCCTGAGCCTTCAGAGAATTCCAGACAGCGCCCCAACCTAGAAGGCTGGCGTCTGTTGTTACAATTGTCCAGTCCGGCCTGCTGAACGGCATCCCCCTGGACAGATGTGGCCGAGAAAGCCACCATAGAAGAGAGTTTCTGGTCTCTTGATCCAGATTCAGAGCGGGGGACAAATCTGAGTAATCCCCATTCCACTGACTCAGCATGCACAATTGCAGCGGTCTGAGATGTAGGCGTGCAAAGGGTACTATGTCCATTGCTGCTACCATTAAGCCGATCACCTCCATGCATTGAGCTACTGACGGGAGTTGAATGGAATGAAGGACACGGCATGTATTTAGAAGCTTTGTTAATCTGTCTTCTGTCAGATAAATCTTCATTTCTACAGAATCTATAAGAGTCCCCAAGAATGGAACTCTTGTGAGAGGCAAGAGAGAACTCTTCTTTTCGTTCACTTTCCATCCATGCGACCTTAGAAATGCCAGAACTAACTCTGTATGAGACTTGGCAGTTTGAAAGCTTGAAGCTTGTATCAGAATGTCGTCTAGGTACGGAGCTACCGAAATTCCTCGCGGTCTCAGAACCGCTAGAAGGGCACCCAGAACCTTTGTGAAGATTCTTGGAGCCGTAGCCAATCCGAATGGAAGGTCTACAAACTGGTAATGCCTGTCTAAGAAGGCAAACCTTAGATACCGGTAATGATCTTTGTGAATCGGTATGTGAAGGTAAGCATCCTTTAAATCCACTGTGGTCATGTACTGACCCTTTTGGATCATGGGTAAGATTGTCCGAATAGTTTCCATTTTGAACGATGGAACTCTTAGGAATTTGTTTAGGATCTTTAAATCCAAGATTGGCCTGAAAGTTCCCTCTTTTTTGGGAACCACAAACAGGTTTGAGTAAAACCCTTGTCCTTGTTCCGACCGCGGAACCGGATGGATCACTCCCATTAATAATAGATCTTGTACACAGCGTAGAAACGCGTCTTTCTTTATTTGGTTTGTTGACAACCTTGACAGATGAAATCTCCCTCTTGGGGGAGATAATTTGAAGTCTAGAAGGTATCCCTGAGATATGATCTCTAGCGCCCAGGGATCCTGGACATCTCTTGCCCAAGCCTGTGCGAAGAGAGAGAGTCTGCCCCCCACTAGATCCGGTCCCGGATCGGGGGCCCTCGGTTCATGCTGTCTTAGGGGCAGCAGCAGGTTTTCTGGCCTGCTTGCCCTTATTCCAGGACTGGTTAGGTTTCCAGCCTTGTCTGTAACGAGCAACAGCTCCTTCCTGTTTTGGTGCAGTGGAAGTTGATGCTGCACCTGCTTTGAAATTCCGAAAGGGACGAAAATTAGACTGTCTAGCCTTAGCTTTGGCTTTGTCTTGAGGTAGAGCGTGGCCCTTACCTCCTGTAATGTCAGCGATAATTTCTTTCAAACCGGGCCCAAATAAAGTTTGCCCCTTGAAAGGTATATTAAGTAATTTGGACTTAGAAGTTACATCAGCCGACCAGGATTTTAGCCACAGCGCCCTACGTGCCTGAATGGCGAATCCTGAATTCTTAGCCGTAAGTTTGGTTAAATGTACTACGGCCTCCGAAATGAATGAATTAGCTAGTTTAAGGACTCTAAGCCTGTCCGTAATGTCGTCCAGCGTAGCGGAACTAAGGTTCTCTTCCAGAGACTCAATCCAAAATGCTGCCGCAGCCGTAATCGGCGCGATGCATGCAAGGGGTTGCAATATAAAACCTTGTTGAACAAACATTTTCTTAAGGTAACCCTCTAATTTTTTATCCATAGGATCTGAAAAAGCACAGCTATCCTCCACCGGGATAGTGGTGCGCTTAGCTAAAGTAGAAACTGCTCCCTCCACCTTAGGGACCGTTTGCCATAAGACCCGTGTGGTGGCGTCTATTGGAAACATCTTTCTAAATATTGGAGGGGGTGAGAACGGCACACCGGGTCTATCCCACTCCTTAGTAACAATTTCAGTTAATCTCTTAGGTATAGGAAAAACGTCAGTACTCGCCGGTACCGCAAAGTATTTATCCAACCTACACATTTTCTCTGGTATTGCAACAGTGTTACAATCGTTAAGAGCCGCTAAGACCTCCCCTAGTAATACACGGAGGTTTTCCAATTTAAATTTAAAATTTGAAATATCTGAATCCAATCTGCTTGGATCAGAACCGTCACCTACAGAATGAAGCTCTCCGTCCTCATGCTCTGCAAGCTGTGACGCAGTATCAGACATGGCCCTAGAATTATCAGCGCACTCTGTTCTCACCCCAGAGTGATCACGCTTGCCTCTTAGTTCTGGTAACTTAGCCAAAACTTCAGTCATAACAGTAGCCATATCTTGTAATGTTATCTGTAATGGCTGCCCAGATGTACTAGGAGCCATAATATCACGCACCTCCCGGGCGGGAGACGCAGGTACTGACACGTGAGGCGAGTTAGACGGCATAACTCTCCCCTCGCTGTTTGGTGAAATTTGTTCAATTTGTACAGATTGGCTTTTATTTAAAGTAGCATCAATACAGTTAGTACATAAATTTCTATTGGGCTCCACCTTGGCATTGGAACAAATGACACAGGTATCTTCCTCTGAATCAGACATGTTTAACACACTAGCAATAAACATGCAACTTGGTTACAATCTTATTTAACAAAAACGTACTGTGCCTCAAAGAAGCACTAAACGATTAAATGACAGTTGAAATAATGAACTGAAAAAACAGTTATAGCATCACTCTTTAAAAACAACACAACTTGTTAGCAAAGGTTTGTTCCCATTAGTAAAGTAACACTAATTAAATTTTAAACATAAAAATCACAGAGCAACGTTTTAAAACACAGTCACTACATAAGTCTCACAGCTCTGCTGAGAGAATCTACCTCCCTTCAAAGAAGTTTGAAGACCCCTGAGTTCTGTTAGAGATGAACCGGATCATGCAGAAAATACAAGAGTAACTGACTGGAAATTTTTGATGCGTAGCAAAGAGCGCCAAAAACGGCCCCTCCCCCTCACACACAGCAGTGAGAGAGAAACGAAACTGTCATAATCAAAACAAGCAAACTGCCAAGTGGAAAAATAATGCCCAAATATTTATTCACTCAGTACCTCAGAAATGCAAACGATTCTACATTCCAGCAAAAACGTTTAACATGATTAAATACCTATTAAAAGGTTTAATGTACTTTTACAGAGTAATTCCGGTGAAATACCATCCCCAGAATACTGAAGCGTAGAGTATACATACATGTCATTATAACGGTATGGCAGGATTTTCTCATCAATTCCATTCAGAAAATAAAAACTGCTACATACCTCAATGCAGATTCAACTGCCCGCTGTCCCCTGATCTGAAGCTTTTACCTCCCTCAGATGGCCGAGAAACAGCAATATGATCTTAACTACTCCGGTTAAAATCATAAGAAAAAACTCTGGTAGATTCTTCTTCAAACTCTGCCAGAGAAGTAATAACACGCTCCGGTGCTATTGTAAAATAACAAACTTTTGATTGAAGTTATAAAAACTAAGTATAATCACCATAGTCCTCTCACACCTCCTATCTAGTCTTTGGGTGCAAGAGAATGACTGGGGGTGACGTAGAGGGGAGGAGCTATATAGCAACTCTGCTGGGTGAATCCTCTTGCACTTCCTGTAGGGGAGCAGATAATATCCCAGAAGTAATGATGACCCGTGGACTGATCACACATAACAGAAGAAAGTTAACCCTTAGCATGCCTGCGCTACACTTCACGTTCACCTCACTCCTCATTAAAGGGACAGTCTACCATAGAATTGTTATTGTTTTAAAAGATAGATAATACCTTTATTACCCATTCCTCAGTTTTGCATAACCAACACAGTTAAAGTAATATACTTTTTACCTCTGTGATTACCTTGTATCTAGGAACCTTCTTCCAGCCCCCTGATCACATGAATGTGACTGTTAATTATCTGTTGTCTTAAATTTAGCATTGTTTTGTGCTAGATCTTAAATAACCCCCTGTGCCTGAACACAGTGTTATCTATATGACTCACATGTACTTTCTGTCTCTGTGTTGAAAAGGAATTTAAAAAGCATGTGATAATAGGCAGCCATCAAGGGCTTAGAAATTAGCATATGAGCCTACCTAGGTTTAGTTTAAACTAAGAATACCAAGAGAAAAAAAGCAAATTTGATGATAAAAGTAAATTGGAAAGTTGATTAAAATTAAAAGTCCTTTCTGAATAATAAAACTTTAATTTATACTAGACTGTCCCTTTAAAGAGGCAAAAAAAACATAATTTATGTAAGAACTTACCTGATAAATTCATTTCTTTCATATTAGCAAGAGTCCATGAGCTAGTGACGTATGGGATATACATTCCTACCAGGAGGGGCAAAGTTTCCCAAACCTCAAAATGCCTATAAATACACCCCTCACCACACCCACAATTCAGTTTAACGAATAGCCAAGAAGTGGGGTGATAAAAAAGTGCGAAAGCATATAAAATAAGGAATTGGAATAATTGTGCTTTATACAAAAATCATAACCACCCCAAAAAAAGGGCGGGCCTCATGGACTCTTGCTAATATGAAAGAAATGAATTTATCAGGTAAGTTCTTACATAAATTATGTTTTCTTTCATGTAATTAGCAAGAGTCCATGAGCTAGTGACGTATGGGATAATGATTACCCAAGATGTGGATCTTTCCACGCAAGAGTCACTAGAGAGGGAGGGATAAAATAAAGACAGCCAATTCCTGCTGAAAATAATCCACACCCAAAATAAAGTTTAATGAAAAACATAAGCAGAAGATTCAAACTGAAACCGCTGCCTGAAGTACTTTTCTACCAAAAACTGCTTCAGAAGAAGAAAATACATCAAAATGGTAGAATTTAGTAAAAGTATGCAAAGAGGACCAAGTTGCTGCTTTGCAAATCTGATCAATCGAAGCTTCATTCCTAAACGCCCAGGAAGTAGAAACTGACCTAGTAGAATGAGCTGTAATCCTTTGAGGCGGAGATTTACCCGACTCAACATAGGCAAGATGAATTAAAGATTTCAACCAAGATGCCAAAGAAATGGCAGAAGCTTTCTGGCCATTTCTAGAACCAGAAAAGATAACAAATAAACTAGAAGTCTTTCGGAAAGACTTAGTAGCTTCAACATAATATTTCAAAGCTCTAACAACATCCAAAGAATGCAATGATTTCTCCTTAGAATTCTTAGGATTAGGACATAATGAAGGAACCACAATTTCCCTACTAATGTTGTTAGAATTCACAACTTTAGGTAAAAATTCAAAAGAAGTTCGCAACACTGCCTTATCCTGATGAAAAATCAGAAAAGGAGACTCACAAGAAAGAGCAGATAATTCAGAGACTCTTCTGGCAGAAGAGATTGCCAAAAGGAACAAAACTTTCCAAGAAAGTAATTTAATGTCCAATGAATGCATAGGTTCAAACGGAGGAGCTTGAAGAGCCCCCAGAACCAAATTCAAACTCCAAGGAGGAGAAATTGACTTAATGACAGGTTTTATACGAACCAAAGCTTGTACAAAACAATGAATATCAGGAAGATTAGCAATCTTTCTGTGAAAAAGAACAGAAAGAGCAGAGATTTGTCCTTTCAAAGAACTTGCGGATAAACCTTTATCTAAACCATCCTGAAGAAACTGTAAAATTCTCGGAATTCTAAAAGAATGCCAAGAAAAATGATGAGAAAGACACCAAGAAATATAAGTCTTCCAGACTCTATAATATATCTCTCTGGATACAGATTTACGAGCCTGTAACATAGTATTAATCACAGAGTCAGAGAAACCTCTTTGACCAAGAATCAAGCGTTCAATCTCCATACCTTTAAATTTAAGGATTTGAGATTCTGATGGAAAAAAAGGACCTTGCGACAGAAGGTCTGGTCGTAGCGGAAGAGTCCACGGATGGCAAGAGGCCATCCGGACAAGATCCGCATACCAAAACCTGTGAGGCCATGCCAGAGCTACCAGCAGAACAAACAAGCATTCCTTCAGAATCTTGGAGATTACTCTTGGAAGAAGAACTAGAGGCGGAAAGATATAAGCAGGATGATACTTCCAAGGAAGTGATAATGCATCCACTGCTTCCGCCTGAGGATCCCGGGATCTGGACAGATACCTGGGAAGTTTCTTGTTTAGATGAGACGCCATCAGATCTATTTCTGGAAGCTCCCACATTTGAACAATCTGAAGAAATACCGCTGGGTGAAGAGACCATTCGCCCGGATGCAACGTTTGGCGACTGAGATAATCCGCTTCCCAATTGTCTATACCTGGGATATGAACCGCAGAGATTAGACCGGAGCTGGATTCCGCCCAAACCAGAATTCGAGATACTTCTTTCATAGCCAGAGGACTGTGAGTCCCGCCTTGATGATTGATGTATGCCACAGTTGTGACATTGTCTGTCCAGGTCGGAAGCACAAAAGAAGCCCCCTGAATTAAACGATGGTGATCTGTCCACCACGTTAGAGTGTGTGGTACAATCGGTTTTAAAGATATTAATTGAGATATCTTTGTGTAATCCTTGCACCATTGATTCAGCATACAGAGCTGAAGAGGTCGCATGTGAAAACGAGCAAAGGGGATCGCGTCCGATGCAGCAGTCATAAGACCTAGAATTTCCATGCATAAGGCTACCGAAGGGAATGATTGTGACTGAAGGTTTCGACAAGCTGAAATCAATTTTAGACGTCTCTTGTCTGTTAAAGACAGAGTCATGGACACTGAATCTATCTGGAAACCCAGAAAGGTTACCCTCGTCTGAGGAATCAATGAACTTTTTGGTGAATTGATCCTCCAACCATGATCTTGAAGAAACAACACAAGTCGATTCGTATGAGATTCTGCTAAATGTAAAGACTGAGCAAGTACCAAGATATCGTCCAAATAAGGAAATACCACAATACCCTGTTCTCTGATTACAGACAGAAGGGCACCGAGAACCTTTGTAAAAATTCTTGGAGCTGTAGCTAGGCCAAACGGCAGAGCCACAAACTGGTAATGCTTGTCCAGAAAAGAGAATCTCAGGAACTGATAATGATCTGGATGAATCGGAATATGCAGATATGCATTCTGTAAATCTATTGTGGACATAAAATGCCCTCTAACAACATCCAAAGAATGCAATGATTTCTCCTTAGAATTCTTAGGATTAGGACATAATGAAGGAACCACAATTTCCCTACTAATGTTGTTAGAATTCACAACTTTAGGTAAAAATTCAAAAGAAGTTCGCAACACTGCCTTATCCTGATGAAAAATCAGAAAAGGAGACTCACAAGAAAGAGCAGATAATTCAGAGACTCTTCTGGCAGAAGAGATTGCCAAAAGGAACAAAACTTTCCAAGAAAGTAATTTAATGTCCAATGAATGCATAGGTTCAAACGGAGGAGCTTGAAGAGCCCCCAGAACCAAATTCAAACTCCAAGGAGGAGAAATTGACTTAATGACAGGTTTTATACGAACCAAAGCTTGTACAAAACAATGAATATCAGGAAGATTAGCAATCTTTCTGTGAAAAAGAACAGAAAGAGCAGAGATTTGTCCTTTCAAAGAACTTGCGGATAAACCTTTATCTAAACCATCCTGAAGAAACTGTAAAATTCTCGGAATTCTAAAAGAATGCCAAGAAAAATGATGAGAAAGACACCAAGAAATATAAGTCTTCCAGACTCTATAATATATCTCTCTGGATACAGATTTACGAGCCTGTAACATAGTATTAATCACAGAGTCAGAGAAACCTCTTTGACCAAGAATCAAGCGTTCAATCTCCATACCTTTAAATTTAAGGATTTGAGATTCTGATGGAAAAAAAGGACCTTGCGACAGAAGGTCTGGTCGTAGCGGAAGAGTCCACGGATGGCAAGAGGCCATCCGGACAAGATCCGCATACCAAAACCTGTGAGGCCATGCCAGAGCTACCAGCAGAACAAACGAGCATTCCTTCAGAATCTTGGAGATTACTCTTGGAAGAAGAACTAGAGGCGGAAAGATATAAGCAGGATGATACTTCCAAGGAAGTGATAATGCATCCACTGCTTCCGCCTGAGGATCCCGGGATCTGGACAGATACCTGGGAAGTTTCTTGTTTAGATGAGACGCCATCAGATCTATTTCTGGAAGCTCCCACATTTGAACAATCTGAAGAAATACCGCTGGGTGAAGAGACCATTCGCCCGGATGCAACGTTTGGCGACTGAGATAATCCGCTTCCCAATTGTCTATACCTGGGATATGAACCGCAGAGATTAGACCGGAGCTGGATTCCGCCCAAACCAGAATTCGAGATACTTCTTTCATAGCCAGAGGACTGTGAGTCCCGCCTTGATGATTGATGTATGCCACAGTTGTGACATTGTCTGTCCAGGTCGGAAGCACAAAAGAAGCCCCCTGAATTAAACAATGGTGATCTGTCCACCACGTTAGAGTGTGTGGTACAATCGGTTTTAAAGATATTAATTGAGATATCTTTGTGTAATCCTTACACCATTGATTCAGCATACAGAGCTGAAGAGGTCGCATGTGAAAACGAGCAAAGGGGATCGCGTCCGATGCAGCAGTCATAAGACCTAGAATTTCCATGCATAAGGCTACCGAAGGGAATGATTGTGACTGAAGGTTTCGACAAGCTGAAATCAATTTTAGACGTCTCTTGTCTGTTAAAGACAGAGTCATGGACACTGAATCTATCTGGAAACCCAGAAAGGTTACCCTCGTCTGAGGAATCAATGAACTTTTTGGTGAATTGATCCTCCAACCATGATCTTGAAGAAACAACACAAGTCGATTCGTATGAGATTCTGCTAAATGTAAAGACTGAGCAAGTACCAAGATATCGTCCAAATAAGGAAATACCACAATACCCTGTTCTCTGATTACAGACAGAAGGGCACCGAGAACCTTTGTAAAAATTCTTGGAGCTGTAGCTAGGCCAAACGGCAGAGCCACAAACTGGTAATGCTTGTCCAGAAAAGAGAATCTCAGGAACTGATAATGATCTGGATGAATCGGAATATGCAGATATGCATTCTGTAAATCTATTGTGGA